>NC_138657.1:75897878-75938490 GCF_964273445.1 Streptopelia decaocto
AATTATCATGCAGAAATGCATTCCTGAAAGAAAGCTCATTCAGTCTTTCTTTCTCTTTCTCATTTGCTCTTTCTTTCTCTCTGTTGTGAGGCATTTTTTTCCCTGACATCCCGATAGTCAGGGCCAAAGCTTTCAGAAATCAAATATGAACTCATTTTGAAATACCAGCAGCGTTTGAATTTTAAATTAACCTATTTACAATGAAACTATGCCTGCTGATTGCCATCATCTTCAGGAAAATTAACAGTAACGATCATTGGTGTCATAATGCAATTTCCCCGCAAAAATCACATAGGCTTCATTACTGTTTACATAAATTGTCATAAATACCAATTATAGCTGAACATAAAATGTAATGCTCTTTTTTTTAATCATAATCACACAATTGTTCTCCTAATTCATATGCTGGGGGAATAGGGTTTTGATTCAACCTTTGTTGTGAAGGAAATGTTTTGCTGGTAGTTAGTTTTGCTGTAAGTGTTGTTGGCTTATTTTCAAATCCTCTCTCCCTCTCTCTCTCTCTCTCTTTTCCTCTATCCATTTGGATCATTTAGTCCTTGTCCCCTGTTTGCTTTGCCCTCTAATACACCAAAAGGAACGTGTAGGCACGCTAATAGCAGACGGGGGAGACGCGCCGCTCGTGTCCTCTAGACATCGGACATCAGGCTACAGAGGAATAAGTGTTTCCGGTGGGGATTTATAACATCATTTTGTGCAATTACGTAGAAGACCCCATAAAGGAATAATGTAATAATAAACCTGTTAAAAGTGCAAATTTGTTGCACCAATTTCTGTTTCTCTCATAAGTCAGCAGAACAAAGAGCTGATAAAGGGAATGACATGTTAAATTACTGAATTTAAAAAACAAAGGCCAGAAGAAAGGGTCTGGATTTATTTTAAGCGCATTGTTTACTATATATATTTTTGAGTAACTACATTGTAACTGCCGTTCACATGCTATATAAGCAATGCAAGGTAAATGCTCTATAATTGCAGAATAATTATTTTTTTTTCTTTTTTTATTTTTTTTTTTTTTAAATCTTCCAGCTTGAATAGCATGTGTTGAGCCCAGTTCTGTCTGGAGCTCAGGGCCTGCTGCTGAGCACCAAATGCCCTCACCTTAGACTCTGTGTCTGTGCATGTGAACATATTCATATATAATTCATATATATGTATGAATGAATGTACATATATATATGTGTGTGTGTAAAGTAAAATTACTAAATAATAATTACACTATAAATTGAGGTTATGTACTGGAGGAATTTAATTTCTGGAAAGAACAGATCTTTCTCCTATATTTAATGCTGTCCTTACACCTCTGATGATGCTGTGTCTCAGGTTATAGACCATAACTGTGGAGATTAGGGGGGATTAAGTTCAATTTCCAGAGAAAGGCAAAAAAGAAAATTGCTGAATATCACGTAAGATAGTGTGGCACTTGGGTAACCTTTCCTAGAGAGGTGCTGAAAAAATACTGGGTTTTCTGATGCTAGTCCAGGTTTCAGAGCAGACAAATCTGTTCAGAAAGACTAGAACATCTGCTGTGGAGGTTTTGCTAGTCTGCGTAGCAGTCCAGAATTTTCTTCCTGAGTTTGACATATTCAATATATTTGCTCCCTTATCCACTTTGCCCTTGCTAGATCCATGCCAAGCACATCTGCAGTGTCTGCACAGAACAGTTGGGTTGTTTTATTTTTTTCTAAATGGCCTGGAGCAGCCACATTAGTTTTTTCTCCTGTGGCATAAATCCTTAGGATAATCTTGATCCATGTTTCTTTACAGGAGTTCAATGAAGAGCACTCAAGCATGTATCCCCAAATTATGGACCATCCATTGTCAGATGGAGCAGATTCATCTGCAGGTCTATTTTCCAATATAAAGTAGAAACATTATTTTTCTTTTGACATAATGAACGGTCCATCTATAATATGGATAAAACATTTTTACAGAGATCCCACCATTTCATTTGCCTCCTTTGTTTCTGACTGCATTATTTTGTAGCACTGAACTGAACTTGCAGATTTCAAATAAAGTAGGTCATTAGTTGCAAATTTTCCAGGTGTAGATGTTGCAAACAAACAAATCAGAGTGCCAAAAAATCTGTGATATTTTTAAAAGAAGATAAAATATTTGCTATGACTGCAGTATAACGGATCTGATCCTGCTGAATCAAAGTCAATAAGGATCTCTTTTTTTCAGAGGACATCAGATGATTACTAGCGGACATATGAGTGAAATATCACAGATCCTTGAATTTTCACTTCAGACCTATTTTTTGCAAATGTTCCCCAAAGTCAGTGGATTATATGAGAACATAACAATTCTACCTCTCATATTTCATTGAATTATTTGGCACAATCAAAATATTTATAAAGCTGTTGAAAAGATGTGAAGCATTCAGCAGCGCTGTATTTGGGTCTGTGAATGTTCCGTGACACTATTCTTCTGAGAAAATCTCCAGGCCTAAAAGCACAGACTAAAGATCCACCTCCTGTCTGTAATATGTGATAGTTTGTGTGCATCAGCAGCAAACCGATAAATATTCCACCATCTCCACTAAAAAAGAAAATAATACAAACATATCAAATTTGACACAGAATGCAATACAACAATTATTATTCAGAAATTCAAACAAAGAGGTGACTTGGCAGAGATCATGAAGAAGCCTGTGAAGAAGTCCATAGTTCTCAGACAATGTCTCAAATATCTGTTTTTCTTTCACAAAACAATAAGATAAAGAAAAGCTAATCTCTCTCAGTAGGAAACTATGAATTTTGTCCATCAACAAAGCGGTGGTTTTCCTAGACAAAATGGAAGTATGAATAGCATTCAAGTGGCTTGAAAATCTATTTGGGCTAAAAAAATATTAAAACCAAAACAACCACCAAAATCATAATAATTAAAACAAACAAACAAACAATAACAACAAAAACACACCAAGATCCCCAAAAAACAGCAACACATACACAAAAAACACCAAAAGAAACAAACCAAACCCAAACCAAACCCAAACAAAAAAAACCCAAACCAACCAATCAAACAAACAAAACAACTGGGCGTTAACTTCTACATAAGTGTTGTTTGAACATACCAATATCATATAAGAAAAAATATATTTTTAACAGATTTGTTGAATTAGTCAAGTTATTTTTAGGAAAAATCATGTTTTTCTCCATTTTTCTTTTAATAGACACAGAAAGACACAGACACACACACACAAAATTCCTGTTGTTAATTTTTCATAGGCTAATTCTGATTTAAGCGACTGTTTGGAGAGGTCATAAATATTAATTAAACTCATCATTGTTAGAGACTTTGTTGATATAAATAACTGTCATGCTAATTTTTATGCATATAACTAACTTGTGACATTGGCTATGATTGTTGTTACATTCTTCCAGTTCTTGCCACTCTTATCTGAAATAGGAATGTACATTTTTAGGAATGGGAGTTGTTTATCCCTTTGTGCTCAATATGTTTCTAACACAAGATTCCTTTAAGCCAGATAAGACCGTGTTAAGAAATTGCAGCAGCTCAATCTGTATTATGTTTTCTAGTTTTGCAAAATGCCAGTTTTTCAGTCCTGGGGGTTCAAAATGGATCTCTAATTTTTCTTGTGAGAATAAATATTTTCCTACCTCCATAAAATTTAAATGCAAATAATGTAAATATTTTTTATTATAATAACAGAATTAAAAAGAAAATGTACTTTTCCATTCCTTCCTTTTATGTGTAAAAAATGAATAACTGAAGTATTTTTTGAATTTTAGTTTCAGCAAAATTCGTTGGTTCCGGTGGTAACAAATGTGTTTGGTGCAAATTTTGATGAAATTACTGCTCATACTATTACTAAACCCTAAAATGAACTAAAATACTGTAAGAAAGCATTAGCGAAGAAAAAACACATTTCTTAGGAAAAGTTACTTTTGTGGTTGAGATAGCATTATCTTCAAGAACGATCCAAAGGCTGAAAATTACAATCACAAACCATTTTCTGTTTATTAGTCATGGTATATGCAATAGATTAGTCAAGTAACATAGTTGGGTTATAGTGTCTGATTTGAATTCAATAAAACAAAAAGAATGACAAATAATGAACACAGAATAAAATAACAACAACAACAACAAAAGAATCACAAATAATAAATTAACTTCACACATGGGAATTTCAAGGTTAATCCAGTACAAGTTGAAATAATGAAAAGATTCACTCTTTACTTCAACAGAATTTGGATCAGACCCATGAGGTATTGTATAAACAACATTAAACATCAATTTCCTTAAATATCTGTGCAATAAAAACTCTTAGGAATCAAAGCAAATAAAATAGAAACAAAAGAGTCTGAAACTGCATACTGAAGAGTAACAAACAGTTTGAGAGTTCAGAGAAATATCTGTTGTTTTTCCAGTTGCTTTGTGGTTTCATTGGGTTTTTTATTTTTTTTTTTATTATTATTATTTACTCAGCTGTGTTTGTTAATCAATTTGATAAAATTGGCTTCAAGAAATGTATCTGTGACAGGGATGGGGGTGATTATTCCAAATCTGGAATCATGATTATTGGTCTAGAAGAGGTCAGGAAGTTTTTCCTTTCCAAGTTGAGATCTTGCAAGAACCAGTTCAGAGGATGTCTAAATAGAGGATGTGTAATTATTCATGTAAATTCCATATAGCGTACAGAATATTGCCTAGATTTGTTGTTGTTGTTATTGTTGCTAAACAGTCACCGTCATCTCAGTTAATGTAAAACTAAATTCTAGAATTGCATGTAATGAATGCATTTGCAACTGCTTTGTGAAGGATCAAAATTTAGTATCACCGTTTTGGTGAAGTAGAATGGAAACACAGAAAGAAGGATCTAAGATACGAGTTTATGAAGTCTTCTCTTTGGTTACCGTGCTAGTTGTCTGAATGCTATTGCCTTTTGAAACCTCTACCTAAACTTCTAGTGTGCTGAAGATTTCAGAAAAGCCTCATGATTTCTCATACACCATCTTTATCACTTCAGCATTTTATGATAAGAAACACTTTATTTTCATATTTTGTCTTGTAAAAAAAAAAAAGGACCTCTCTTCCCCTGCTAAAGGTGTAGTCCAAGTCTTCATTTTCTGGCACTTCCAAAGTCATTCCTATATAAGATCTTTTCATTGCTATTATGCAATCTTACGATATAGTTGTATTATACCCATTTTCCACTGATCAGCCTTTAAAGGGCACAAAATATATTCTTACAACATTCCAACTTCTATTTGCATTTGTAGTTCATTTCTCACGCTGTGCCTGTAGTAAATACACATAGTACACAATTTTTTTTTTATAAAGGTCATTAACAAAACCATTGAGTAAGAAGAGGGTTGAGGCAAATGTCTGAGGAATATCATGAACCATCAGACACATTGAGTCAAGTGTACCTCCCCAGAGTCTGTTGTGGTTCAAGATGGAGTAGCCTTTGGAGTAAACTAACTCCATTAGTTTAGCAACAGGTAATGCATTGCTGGGAAGTGAACTTTCTGCACCAGTCTCTGTTACCGAGGTGTGTATAACCTGCCAGGTTCTAAATTAAATGTATTAAATAGGTGGTCTGGCAATTCACTGAGTCTTTAGTTAAGAATAGAAATAAAAGATGTTTCTCATGAGTAGAGAATCTCTTACTGTAAGGAGTAGAAGAGGTAAGTGAGGGAGTAAAAAGGTAGCAGCTTACTGTGGTTGCAAAGGTAGAGTAGTCTGTCACAGAGCCTGCAAGCCACCACCTTTCCTTAAGCAAATTCTGACAGTTCAGCATGAGCTGTATACAGAAGAAATAGCTTTAAATAAATATGCACCTGCAGTGTGGATCTTCCACAGGAAAACAGCAAAAGGGAAGACAAAATACATTTCACCATTCAGTTACATGTATTCAGTGATACAATAGACAAACCCCGTTTTTTAATGTTGCATGTCATCAGTCTCAAACATTATCAAACTCCTTGTGTAAGAATAAAATGGGTCGATGAGAGAATTGATCATACATGAAAGTTATGCATTTTAAGGAGTCTCTACCACATTTGTATTTTTTCAAATACTTCATAATGATGTTTTATAATACAAAATTAAATATTTCTGTCTCCATTGTTGGGCATTATTTGTCAAACAATGTACCTCCTTGTTTATTTATACTGGATGTGATTATTTATATTCTGAATAGTTTGCAAGGTCTTTACCTGTGTTGCCTAGCCATTTTTATGAGTTTAACATTATGTGAAGAGAAGGAAAAGGTTAAGTTATTGAACTCCTTTCCCCGCTCTCATAATGGAAACCATTATCTTTATTATTTTATTAAAAATAAATTGATTTTTTAAAGAGATGAGAAATAAGAGAGCTATTAAAAATATGTGTTTACGTCTACTACTTCAGTTATACTGTCTAGAGCAACTCTCTTTTTTTACATGAATGATATATGAATATTTAAAATGTCTATATTTCTATTGATGACAATTTGAGTGGTGGAGTTTAGGTGTTTTGATAAATCTGTTTTTTGTTAAGGAGTGAAATTTATCTGAGCAGTTATAGGCATTATCTATCCCACTGAGAGCTGTCTAGATTTTCCTTATACCTTCTGCAAATGAATAGGTAAATTTAGAAAATATTTTATATCATCTTCAAGGAAATATCTGGGATAGATGTGATAAACAGCACAGCAAAATAATAAACTTTTTTTATTAATTAGGGAAATATCTCAGACACACTTTGTAAAACTGGGGAGTTTCATAACAGAGTTTTCCCCTCTCCAAACTTCTATCCTTTCTGTTTGGATCAGGCCCTCTGAGCAATAACACACCACTTTACTAATGGTAATGATAATAAGAGCTTTTAGATTACTTTGTGTATACTTCTGTATGCCTTTTAGGAAATGTCACATTTATTGTGAACTGCATATTTACAAAAGCTTGGACAAGCATAGACAGAGTAAAGAACTTTACAGTTAATATGTTTTTTAAGGCTTAATAGAAAATGGACTTCAGTGCTTCCAAAGCACTATGTCATGCTTTTGCAAGTAGTCTTGTTTTGGAGTTTTCTGTGTTGATTTTTTTTTTTTTTTTTTTTTTTAATATGGATATTTTAGCCTAAAATTTACTGCGGACTGTCATATAGTAACAAAAATTGTATTTGTTTATTTCTCAGCCCAAGGTCCTAGATAAAAGCTGTGAATAAGAACTGATTCCCTGCCCCATGGTGTAAAGATCTGTATTTGAATAAGATATTAGAATACCTGGTTGAATAACCAAAGTAGTTTTTTTCTGTTAGCCATGAGATAACTATAAATATAACTAGGCAGTGCATGAACTGATCTTAGCCAGTTTATTCATCCACCTCTGCTTCCCTGTGATTTTTTCAATGATTCTTGATTCTACTCACATATTATATACATCTATTAAGCTTTAAGATCTATTTATTTATATAAAAGACATTAGAGTAGTTCACCTATATTATTGTTTTTTTGCTGGAATCCTCAAATGTAAGAGGAAAAATTTTATTCAAAAATTACCTAGGAATGATACTCACAGAGGGATTGATCTTTCCTTACTTTGTATGTCTACAATGTGGAAATCTGCAGCTTGTTTCCTTGATCTGAACACCTTTGGAATTAATTACTCTGAATTTTTACATATTGTCTATTTTAGAGGCCTACTTTAGAATAGAGTAATTTTTTTTCTGAGCTGTGGCTATTTCTCCCCATCGATTATACAGGGATGTTTTGTAAGTGAGCAGTTCAGATAAAGTTGTTTATAACTTATATCTGATTAGGTAAATCCTTATTTGAAGTAGCTTCTTTTATCTTTTCCATGTCATCCATCACAATGGCCTGAGACCAGAAAAGTAGGATAATTTAATTCAAGATCGAGAGATATCAGACTCGGAGTTATCGGTATTAAGCAATTTTATTTCAAATCAGTAGTATGTGAACTAGCCAGTTCCTTGCTACATTATAATCGTAAGAGGACTGTGTAACCTGTTCAGTTACCATAATCATTTCCAAACAGCCCTGAGGGTTTCATTTTGGAATTTTCTACCCCAGCACTGTCCACATTTAAAGAATGCAGAAATCCTCATGAGTTTCAGACAGTACAGCTGATCTGGGAGCATACAGAAACACGGAGAAGATGGAGAATTCATTCTAGGGAGTGATTGAGCCAAAGTCGTGCAACAACAATAAAAATACAAGGCCCAGTGACAGTAAAAGCAGCACAACAATTAAAACAATAACTATCAGCTTCAGAGGAGAGAATTTATTGGACCTCCACCTCTAAGTCCTTGGTCTGAATCCAGATCTAACGAGACTGACCAAATGTCACTCTAATTACACAGTGATAAAAGTTCCAGAGTAAAATGAATTCCACGGTGTGAACTCAGCTCCAAGTGGGCATTTGTCTTCCTTACGAGCCCAGCATATATTTGGCACAGTCTGTACTCCTGTCTTTAAAAAAAGGTTCATAAGTTAATGAACAGGAAGACTGCAACATTCGCCTATGTCTAGTACCACATATCCAGGACTGGGGTAGGGGATAGAGTGAAGGATTACATCTTCAACATCCTTTCCTGTCACTTCTTCACATGCAGAATGGATTTGCTTCTTGTAGCTCTTTCAGTTGCTAAAAAAGAAAACAAACAAACATATTTTCACACGATAAAAGTACAAGCGATAAAGTTCCTCTCACTCTGCCCGTTCTGTCCCTTCTCCTCCTTTCCCTCCTTACTGTCCCTGGGCACCACTCAAGGACACTCCACAGACATGCCACAAAGTTTCCAAAGTTTTAAATTTTCACTGTTCTTCTATAACTCCGTGTTCCACTTTTTTTTTTAGTGTGATTACTGCTGAGATTAAAACAAAAACAACAACAAGAAGACGGAAACATTTCAGGGTCAGGCAGGAGTCTCTCTACTCTCTTACTTAATTCTTCTTTTCAAATCAGAAAGCTCTACAAACTTTGATTGATGGATCCACAGAGTAGTAAGTTCTTTTTTTTTTTTTTTAATTTTTACGTAATTTGATTTTTTGATGGACAACATAAAAACACTTTAGTCTTCTATTCACATTCTGCCCATGCATGTCTTAGAACAAATGATTCACATCATACAAGGCTTTTGCTGAAGCTGTATATCTGGAAAACAACATTAGTATTGTGAGGAAGAATAATAGCTTGCTTAGGAACTTGACAATCTGAAACAAGGAGGGAGCTGATTAGGCAGTGATTTGAAAATGTTTAGAATAATATTACTAGGTGGAACCCAATCCTTGATTTTTTGTCCTCATTTTGACTGTAATATGGAGTAGGGTGAACAGGGTCATGAATGTTTTAGAATCATAGACACTAGAGATGAGGAATGCTCTTTGGCCAGGACAGGGGCAATGCCAACAACCAGTCATATTCTGAAGGTCACTGTGAATTCAAAGTAACTCAGCTGCATCCTGCAATATTCCTTCCATATGCACAAATAGATCTAAGAGCTTGTTTGTGTCCTCACTGCTTAACCTGAACTTCTGTCATGTCCAAATTTTACCGTTGAGAGTGTATATGACTAACTTAAAAGTAATTTGATCCTATACATTGAGCGAGCTTGCAGTATTAGAATGATCAGGGGGAAAGGAGCATTCATCTTTTGAGAAAAAGACTAAAAGAATTTATTTTGCTGAAGCAAGCAAAATTAAAGCTGGTATGGAATAAGGAGGGAGAGAGAAAAAGCAGGTACTTGAGCTAAAGGTAATTTTACAGAGAATAAATCAGTATAAATGACCATGAATGAATTATATTTAGTCCATGGATAGAATTTTGTCCACTAGCATGTAGAAACCTTTCTGGACAACCACTCCTACAACAACAGTGGGAAAAAAATAATAACTGGTTTTAAAATGATTGCTCTAAGTTTATAGCAATGGTTGTATGTCATTGGACCAATGCCATATAACACTCTTTCCATTCTGCATCTTTAGGTTAGCATATAGTCTGAGGTAGATTGGCACTATTGCACGCCCTAAGAAAAAGAATAATATTATTGAGAAATCGAATAAGGGGAAAGATCTAGAAATTTCTTGCAACAACCTTCCAGTTTTTGCTTCATTAAGCAGACCCACAAGCATGCTCTGGCTATGCAGTTAGCAGAGACTAACTTGTCTTGATTCCTGATGGCTTTTGAATACCATATTCTTAAGTCAACCATGCCTTGCATCAACCCCCTCACAAACCAGCTAAGAGTTTGGACTCGTTCTGCCAACAGAGCACTTAAAATGAGGTGTTATTCAAAGCTGAGATTTGACAGATGTCTAGATCATAAGTGGCTTTGCAAGTTCATTGACTTGGACTGTGAGTCACAAGTCACAAGATTTAAGAACGTCTATATATTTAACTGCTCTCTTTTAACAACCTTCTCTTATACAGCAGACAAGACCTTATTAAAAAGCCTTACAATGCTTTTCTTTACCTAGGATATTTTATTTATTCTTCAGCTTGTCTCAGGTAGCCTGTAAACTCTATTGCCAAAGACTGTATCTTAAAAACATGTAAAAATGATCCTGACATATTAACAATTACTATTTAATGACTTTTTTCCTTTTTTCTTTTTCTATTTTCTTTTTTCTTTTTCTGTTTTCTTCTTCTTTTTTTTTTTAAATTCTATTTTCCCTTTTCTTATTTCTTTTTTATTTCTTTTTTCTTTTCCTTTTTTTCTTTCTTATCTTAATCATCTACTGGTTTTACATTTTCTTTAATTCATGTAAACCACCTTTTAAATTAAATAACTCTCTTGATTCTAGGACAGAAGAAAAAAGCAAAAGAAACAAGTAACAGGAACATGAACAAATAAATACATAGTGATGATACAGAGGTAAGAAGAAAGACTTTTACCACTGACCTTTTAATCACTGATGTAACAGAGATGCAGGCATCAAACTGTTTCTTCCCACTTGAAGCCAAGACTTGTGTCTTGTTTGTGGACAACAAAGTATAAATGATCTCACATGGGCTCTCCCAAATAGATGTATAAATCAGAAGATTTGAAGGCAATACCATGCACCATTTGAGTATTTTTAAGTGTGACGATTATCTATGTAACTGGAACATTGCAAGGAGCACTGGAGCATCAAACTAGGTCCTGTGGTTGGCCTTTCTTCTCTTCTCCTGTGGAAATTTATTTCCAGGACCTTGCTCTGCTTGTAAAGATCAGACTTTGAATTTCTATAAGTCTGGGAATATTTTGTACTACAAGTTATTTAAAAAAGATGGACACCCTGCTTCAATGTTGGATAGGTCGCATGGAGCTCCAAGACTTGGTGCTACACTCTTTGCCCCCAAAACCACCAGACATCACACCTGAGACATTTTCTTGTGGGGATATGTCAAAGGCAGTGGTTTTGTGCCACCATTAGTGACTAATCTGAACTAAATAATGTCCATCTTTTTGAAAAACCCTGTACTTTAGTTTTCTCAATTAGACCAACAGTATTCTTTCACCCTCCTTATCAGTGTAAACTGGGCACCCAACTCACCAGATGAGGAAGATCCCCAAAATCTTTTCAGATAGATAGATCTGGTGATTTCACCCAGATTATGTGACTGCTTTTAAGAGTAAATGTTTGCAGAATCTGTATTTCAGTTTAGAAGAGATTTAGGACAGGATCTGTCTAGTTGTTTGTACCTGTACAATGCCAACCTACTGTTAGCATAACAAAAGAGACTTTCATTAATTTTATAAATAATTAACTGTTCTTATAGATTTATATGTGCGTCTATTCTTAAGGAAATAGTCCAACAGTTTTACTTCTTTTATGCAATCCAATACAACATGATAATAAACCATCTTTCTCGTCATCCCAATTTCTTGTCCCTTTTCTACCTCAGATTTGTAACATAAGAGATAGCACGCAATTAATTTGAAAAATTATACCTATTTTTCCAAGCAACTTTACTCCAAGAAATGCATCAGTTCAGTATATTTCTCAATTTATTTGGGTCCTTGTAAAGTTTCATCTGATAGACATAAAACTGTAAGATGATAGCATTGAAATGCAAGTCACAAGCTTCAATTAGGTACAATCAGAAATCATGCGGTGACTTCATTAAGTATCATTAAGAATGATCAAAATATTGCTCTTAGGAAAAATACATCAAAAGCATGCATTTACACATTGATTAAACAGGATCTGCAATTTCTAAAATCTGGTATGAGAAAAAAGAATGTAGTAAATTAAGTGCTCATACCCTACTTAGCAACAAGGGACTGCTTAGCAACCAACAAAGTGAAAAATAATGGATATGGCAGAGCACAAACTCTCGGCCTCCTCTGAAATGGAAGTATTGGGCAGCCATAGACAGAAATTGCTAGAAAAAGTAAGAAAAAAAAAAGTGTTTCTTCCCTCAATAAATCTCACTCCTATTACAGACATCTAATCTGACCTAGGAGAAAAGCAGCTCGGAGCCATGAGTCGTTGAATAACTGTTACAGTCACAATTCCTCAATCAGCTGATCTCCTAGTCCACGTTTACCTTCTTCAGTTAGACATCCATGAAGACTGTGTCCGCTATGCCCAAGTGTGGGATATTCAATCTTTCTTCATGTGATTTTCGAAAGCTCAGGTTACACCACCTGCACAGAAAGAGTGAATTTCTTAACTGGTCCTTCTCATATGCTCATATTTCCTTGCAAGATATAAGCAAGGTTCATGCCAATTGTCCAGATATAAGAGAAAGCAACAGGTATGAAGCTTTGCAAGTAGAAAGTCTGTGCTTATTTGCTTGAAATAACATGAGGTTATGGATATATCTTTGAGAAAACTTCTCTTAGGTCTAGTTTCCTAGTTGTCATCTTCTCCAAATGAAATCCTTCAGATCTTTCTCAAAGTAAAATCTTACAGTCTTTATTTTATTTATTTTACTTTTTTTTAAAACCACTTTAGGAACAGAAGTGAAAAATCCTCTCTTAGAGAGGCTGATTGCAAAACACCCTGTTACTTGCTTTGTTTGTTTTCTCAGAAACCTACTGAATCAGGATTATATATTTGAACCACTGATCAGAATCCTAAAGAGAATGGAAATGTATACAATTGTCTGTGGATACTCTGCTTCCATGTGGTCTGTCCCAGACAAAAGTATGAAGATGCTCTGGTGAGACACATAAAACTAAAGAAGCTCTGCAGGGAAATCCCTTCTGGCACACAGTTGTGCAAATGGTTCAGGTTGAATCTAATGAGGCTCATCTACACTTTAAATACAAGCATAAATTAGAACATGCTAATAACATAGTAATTATTATATTGGCTGAGACCCATAAATCCCTCAAAACCAGTACATTTTTCCACATGGTCACTTGCTTGCCTACATTGTGATCATTGTTAAAGACTAGCTTACTCCCTGAACATACAAATCTTTAGATCCTTTCAAAATTTTTATTGCTGTTACCTACTTAGGATAACAAGGAGTACTTACAATGTGTATATACATATCTATTTCTATTCTGTAGCTGTGTTAAATCTTGTTTTAGGAACTTCCAGTGACTATGAATTCTACGTTGCAAACAAATACATTCCAAAAAGAAATGTAACTTTAATTCAGATATGGTCATTTTAAAACAGAGGAACAAGATCTCAGTTGTTTTTTTTTTTTTTATCTGAATTCAACACTTGGACCTGACAAAACCTGTTTTATTCCAAGATCTCAAAGCAGGTAGAAAATATTAAAAGCAATATTTTCTTAAGTGACCTCAGTTTTTTACTTGACTTTTGTAAGGGAATACAGATCTGACTAGGCATGAATGGATGTGCATTGCCTAAGATTTACAAATTACATTCTCAAGACCCTTGTGCAGTATGCAAATGCTGTTACATTTGCTTACAGCTGAACAAACTCAGGCAGCAAGAGGTTAAGTGGCTGGCTCAAGGTTGTAGAGCGAAGCCATACCAACACTATGGGAGACCCCCAGGGTCCTAGTTTCCAGAGTCATGCTGTATCTGCTGTATTGATTCTCCCTTTACAACCACTCAAACGTGTTAATGGGCTACCCAGCTAATGGAATATTAAAAGAAGCTTAAGTATTTTATCTATAGAGGCTGGCGGCCACTTAATTCTACAAAAGGAGGTTTAAAAAAGAGAGTGAGAGAGAAGAAGGGAATAAAAGGAAAAATGTCAGAACTGATTGATTAAGGGAAGAAGTAGGTACCTGAGAAATGCCTGGTCTGATGCCAGTACTGGTTCAGGTCAGACAGGGCTATTTTTAAATTATTTGGTATTTTCAGAAATTGATTACTTGGCTAACACATTAAGAAGTAGCTCTACACATTCATTTAATGGGCCAGTGCCTCTTGTACAGGTCTGGAACAGTCACATTCAATCTCATCTACTCCTCATTAAGTAGTGTTTTCTTCTTCGGTGTGTTTATTTACTGCCAATGCTGTAAGCATAAAATATATAACAAAAAATAAATAATACCTTAAATAGTCTTTCAGCCATATGGGCCTTCAGGACAAGTGACTACACTTCAGGCCTTGTGAGCTGAGTTAGGGCTCAGACATCAATTCTAATTCTTTCATATGCCTGCAAATTGAGCAATACTTTCTTTTCTTACTGTTAGCTTTCTACCATACAGCCAACTCAGTCTAAAGCTGCCCTGAAAAAAACAAACAAACAAACAAACAAAAAACAACATTGTAGGTTCTTACAGTAAGCAAAGACAAGTGAATCATTTTAATTTTGTGACAATGTACACACTAGAGTAAGAGCAGAGTATTTTATGTGAGGCAAAGAAGTAAAAACTTATGGAAAAAAAATGAAGAGTCTGCTGTTGTCTTGACTAATGTACAAATAGGTGTTGGCTCTTGAAATATTTCATTTCTTTCACGGACTTTCCCAAACATGATGATACTCAGAGACACATTTGTGAGTAATGATATCTCAGTTTTTCTAAAAATGTTTCTAATAAAGGCACACCCTAATGATAATAGAGATTTTTTTTTTACCAAATCATCAACAATTAGATGCTCACTGCATGATCTGCTAGTGATGCTGGGAAAAGCTGGAACTACATAAAATATTTCAGTTACAGGAGTATCCTACTTTGATGTCACATCAGATTTTTGGCAAAACACACAAAGGAAGTCTGTAGTAAAAGTAATAGCAATAACAACGGCAGTAGCAATGGCAATAGCAATCATAATCGTAATCGTAATCGTAATCGTAATCGTAATCGTAATAATAGTAATAGTAATAGTAATAGTAATAGTAATAGTAATAGTAATAGTAATAGTAATAGTAATAGTAATAGTAATAGTAATAGTAATACAATCTGACCATGAGAAATTGCATTCTCAGCATGAATTTCTTACCGATGCATAAGTCTGTCTTCCATCTTAATTACTGTTAATAAAACAGCATTGGAGAAAAGCTCAAGCATCCCAACCAGTGACAGAGAAACAGCTTTTTAATCTCTCAAGTTAGGCGGTTAATTTTTAATGTGGGTATTTTACTTACTGTCCCGGGTTCAGAAAGGTTCTCTTCAGTCTTTAATTTCTCTAAAAGGATGATCTTGCAAGGCTCTGTATACCATTGTCTGCTGTTGCTCTCAATAAAAGTCAAGACTGATGCAAACCATGAAATGGGTTGTTGCAATGGCATCTTAACTTGCAAACCATGAAATGGGTTGTTGCAATGGCATCTTAACTTATTTTTCAGTAGAAGCTGTTCACTGATTCTCTATACAAACAACCATACAGAACTGTTCTATTTGAACAGGTTGTATTACAAAAAAGACATAGCCAACTCTCTGGGATATGCCATCCCATACCTCACTCCTCATTGCTCATAATGTATGCAGTCCCTGCCTCAGAACTAATCTGATCCTGTAACAAAGCTGAGATCAACTATGAAGATAAGTTTTCCCTGCATGCTTGGGTTCAAAATCCAGGCTTGAAATTACATTTTACATCTCTAAAAAGATTGTCTAAAGCTCCTCTAATTCCATACTACTGTGAAACACAATAAAAAAAATCAATTAATGGTTTTACTAGTTTATTATCTTGAGTATTATAATGAGAAGAAAAATATCATCAGCTTCAATGATACCTTATGAGTTACCTTTCTATTTAATTTCCTCAGTAGAGGGTATATAATTTTATTTTTCAGTGCAACTGTTAGAATTTTTTTACAAATGGCAAATATTGACTTTTTCTAAACACATAATTCATCAGTTATTACAGAAAATTGAATGAAAAAGCAATGTTGCAGAATTAGACAGAGGTGAGGCAACGATCTTTAATGTTTTGTGTCAAGAGGATGTGCAGAAGATGTTGGATTTTCTAATTCTGTTCTATGACTTATAGTCATCCACTTTTTGGATACTCACCAGATGCCCACTCTGAAATATATTCCCATACTAAGTTACATTTCCGTAGTTTTTTTCAGTTTTCCTGTCCATTCAATATTCCTTTGCAGTTTTCTAAGTCTTTTAAAAGAAAAAAAAAAAACAAACAGTTAGGATTTTCTTTTTTTCTTCTGTTTTACATGCCTGGCCCTTGTCAGTGCTTACCAAAGAGGCTGTGCAGATGGAGAATCAGAAAAGAGCTCTCAGGTCATATTGCTCACGCCCAATGCTCAGTCCCAGCATAGACCTCATTACTCATCGCTTGGTAGGCCCAGAGGTTTATGAATTCCATCAATAAATATTTCCATAATCTAATAGATCTCACAGTAAGGTGCACGCTGTAATATTTTAACACATTTTTGTTTCTTTGATTTCATCCCATCATTCCTAATTATACCCCCTATGAATCTCTTGCTAAATCTCTTTAATTGCACAATTGTATATTTTGTTTCAACTCAGTCAAATGATATGTACCTAATTCAGCTCATCAGGCTTTACATTTTCTTCGGCATGGAAGAAAATACTCACCCTTCCATCTGCAAAAACTAAAAAATCCTCCAGCGTACCCCCAAAATACATTTCTGGATGACAGAAACATACTGGATTGACATTCTCAGGGCAGGGGGATGTGGATTTTGCTACAAAGCATTAGAAGCTTTTTCCCCTCATATTCCATACCTGCAATTACATGTTATTTAACTTTCTGAAAAAAATTTAAGAACAAAATCACTTTATATGCCACTTTTGGAATAACTGAACTTGTTACTCGTTGTAATGATAATAATTTGCATGTATACTCAACAAAAATTTTGAACCTATCTTTATAAGTGGGGATCCTAAGGCACGGAAACACAATGGAACTCACCAGAAGGCAAACAAATCATTACTGATGGAAACAGAAACAACACTTTTTCTATTTAACCGAAAAATATAGCATTTCACTGTCATAATCTTCATTAAAGCCACATAATGTTGTTGTCATAGAAAAACTTACTCATTCATTGTTTCCAGAGTTTAATAAGAGTAGCTCTTGTATAAAGCATTTTTGGAGCATGAATTTTCAAACTTGCTTACATTTATATCTAAGTCATGAAATTCTGACATCACTGAACATTTTTGCCAGTATCTAGTGGCCATTAATATGGCCTGGTATAAAAAAGACTGTAAACCCAATAACAACTTGAATATGGAAGTCTTCATTAAAATATTCCTCAAATAAAATTTTGCACCACTATCTGAACAATTGTCATCATAAACGTAGAAAGTCTGTGTATCAATACCTAAGTCTTTAATAACACGAAAATACACGTAAGAAGAATGGTCTTTTTGTTTGTAAAGTTAAATAAAAGTTATTACTTTCATTCTGAAATGTATTAATTTATAGTTAATTCTCTTACTGTCATTATTAAAAAGAGGCAGAAAATACAGACTTTTCTAAAAAACAGACTGGAGGTTAATTATTTAAAGGTTCCATTTCATAGCTTCAGAAAAAGAAAACAAACAAATTAATTATTATTAATTGACAATATTTTACCAGTGTGTAGGTGCACCAATGAACTAAACATTATGCAAGCAACAAAACACAGAATTAAATCTAGACTCTGGCAAAATGAGTACAATAATTCTATCAATTTCACTGAAAATTTCATCCCTGGCTAGTGACAGTGCCTCTTCAGAAGAGTATGCAAAATCTAGTCCCCATTTTTGCACACACACAATATGCATAACTTTTCCCAGGTGATTAGCAAAGCTCCTTTTTTATTCATCCCCAGCACCAGAACAAATTACAAAGATAAAAGCATTGCTGGGACTGAAGTGAAGTTGGATTAGTTGTCTGTGATGCCTTTATCATCTGTGATAACTTTACTCAAGGTTATACAGGTTTTTAAGAACTAGATTGGGGGTTAATTTAATAGATTATGTAACCAGTGGGTATAATAAACAAATCTGAGGAAAAGGGGAAAGAAGTCTCACAGTAATGTGAATGGATATTTAAGAGGGACAGATTGGTGCTTTATTTATTTGTGAATGTTTTATGTTGGAAATAAACTCCATGCACATCAGACCAGAATGAGCTCATGGCATGGCACTCTTTCTTCAGGATGTATCTTGTCAGCTTCTTTTTCTGACTTGCTATTGTGCTGCAAATGCTGCAGGAAACTCTTACTTGTCTTTGCTCTTCTCACAAAGGTAATATTTTCACTTTAAATCTTGGAAAAAATCTACAGAATGGATTTTCCTTTCTAACTTTTAAAGGCTTGTACTTTCTTGAATGGGAAGCTTGAATAAGGACAGTACGTTTCCTGAGTGAGGCATTCCCCAGCATGAGAGTCTTTTTCTATGTGCTGTTGCAGGGCAGTCACCACAGACCAAAGTGCCAGGTTGAGTCCCTGTGCTTTCACTGGCTACCAGCACTGGCCTCATCGCAGATCTCAGAGCTTTACTTCACTCTGACTGGAACTATTTTGCTTCTGCAGTCAACTTCAGAACTGAATCAACTGAAGTTTGAAACTGGAGTGTCAACACTTACTTTCCAGTACCCAGTATCTATTCCTTTTATTCTAGTGAGATTCTCAGTTTCAACCTATGACTGAACCCAGTATATTCTGGATATCTAACATCCCGGTTAGTCTCTATTTCAGAAAGGGGTTTTGATATTTCCTTTAATTGTATAAATTTTCTCTGCTGGTACAAATTTTGGACTTAGAAGAATTAACATGAATAATTAGTAACTTAGAAATAATACCCAAAACAACAGCAACATCCTGAAACATGTCAAGGGTTGATCACTGCTGAAGTTCCATGAAGTTTTTTGACAACCCTACAGAGGGGCTTTAAAGTTGCTGGAACTTGTGTTGGCCGTCTGGATGGAGACCTCTACACACTGAGAACTTTCCACCATTGATGCTATTGTCAGCAGAAAAATATCTTGTTGAGTTGTTACTCTAAAAAGATGAAAATGCACCCACTTGTTGTAAACCCATTACAGTGAAATGCAGACTAATGGCATCAACTTTCATTTCCCCTTTTCCTCTCCATTTTCCATCATGAAAGCAAACAAATAGCTAAAAAACTTGCATGTGGCATCTAATTTATCCTTGTACTTGTAATTTATTAGTACTGTCCATTTACTTTTTAATGTTTCTGCAGCAATGATGGTGATATTCACTTCTCTCATCTGACTATTAAAATAAATCTTCAACTAAACCTGAGGAATGGGGAATAGCTTAAGAGGTGTTATTGTTCAAATTTAGTCTTTTCTACTCTGTCTGGTGTTGTGTCATTCATCCATGCTTTGAAATCTTAAGTTAGGAAGGTAGGGCTGGAAAGAGAATAACAGACCAATGACAAGGCCACTTTAGATCTCTATTCTTAATAGATAATTGGGAAAAAAACACACCTAAAAACATATTTCTTCATATACTTCCTTTTCTGGTTATAACAAAAGCACAGAAAACTGGCACTTAAAGCTGGATTGATCACGGGGTAGATGACATATAGCCTTTATGAGTGGGGGAAAGAAACTGATAAATGTTTTTTTTTCCCCTTCACAACCTTTTTCTAAAGCTGCAGAAAATGTGTCATGCATAAAAAGTATGCAATTTTCATGTAATTAGAGGAACAGGAGATGAAAATGAGTTCCATCAGAGCAATCAAGGATGGTAATGTGGCATGGATTTGTCAGTGCCTATTTGTCATGAAAGCAAAACCCAACAAGTGTTCTATATTTTATTTCATTATTATCATTACTACACCTTAAAAACCCCCCACTTTTAAAACATCAACAAAATATAATTTTATAATTATGGTAGAAAACCAACAACCAACAATTCACTGAATAAACTAAAATATTCTCAATTTAAAAAAAAAAAAATGTTTGTTTTGCTTTCATATTAGAGATTAGGTTAGCTTTGTTCCTTCAAAGAGAGTAAAAGGTGTGATTCATTCTTATATTATTGTAGCTTTGCTTCAGTACCATCTCTGGGTTAGCTGTTTCCATTCTGTAAATTCATATAGCAGTCTCTGTTCTGTTTAAGACTCCCCCATTCATCCCACTAAGTAATAACTGAGGCTTCCAAATTAGGAGTGCAATCATCCTAAATTGCCCTATAATTTGTCAGAAAAATATAAATACATCCCACTATGCCTGAGAAAGGTGTTAATTCCTGACCTGTCTCCACCTGCCTATATAGGAAGGTCAAGTGAGTAGTCTCCTAAATTGTGTGACTCAGGTAAGCACCTAAAGTTAGCCAGGGTGAATTTGAGCCTTGTACAGAAACCTCAGCAATGTCACTTTCCATTGATCTTGTTACCTTCAATTCTCCTCGTGAACCTCACATAGCAAATAAAAATATAGTTCCCTTGCATGGTAGTACCCAGGTCTCTGTGTTTTGTCAACAGCAATTTAATTAACAAAGGGACAAAAATGTTAAGTCATATTGCTTCTTTTCTCGACACTTCCATGGAAAATATAAATTCACTAGAATTGTGGCTGTATGTTTGTGTATTGCCTGGGGACACCACTTAGAATAAAATAATAAAAATCAAGCATGTTGTAAATCACTGTTGGTAATAATAATTCAGGATGGTAAGATCCCTCTTGCAGGGTCAGATCAGAGGTCTATCTAGTCCAATCTTTTGTTGATGATAGTGGTTAAAGACAAAAACTGAAGTAAAAAAACAAACAAACAAAACAACTGGGCAAGTACACAATGGTCGTTGCCCTCGTCTATTTTCTCAGCTTCTGGAAAATCTGTGGTTTAGAGGCTGATGACTCAAACAGTGATATACATGGTTAATATGGTTCAATTTATTTCTGGAAGGAAGCACTAAGCATTTACAACAGTTAGTGACAGATTTAAAAATTGCTGCTCAGGAAATATCCCTTCATTTATTTCCTATAAATATTTTATTTTATTAGAGTCTAGTTATGCACCAAAAAAATATAGGCCTTATACACAGATGGATATACCGTCCAATTTGTTACAGGCTACTCTGATTAGGAATGTAGGCCCCTTTACTTAAAGGTTGTTGACAGTTAATATATTCCCTGTTTTCTCCCTTTGGGCTGAAGGTGGGAGACAGTTGCTCTCAAGTTGCATATGGCTCTCTCGAGCCATGCATGATAGGTCTCTTCTCAGTCTTTTCAAGCTGGCATATGCTCAGATTTCCTGCTAATGCAATAAGAATAACAAAAACAAGAACCTGAGAAGACAGAGAGTAGAAAACTGTTATAAATGGTTACTTGAGTATTCTGAATGATGGATTTCTCCTGATGGTACTTGCTGAGAGTGCATCTGAACATGCAGCAGGGCAGGAATTCCTGAGGTCCCCCCAGAATAGTTGAATGACGATCGTGTGTCTGCATGGATGGTGCCATTGTCAAAGAGCAGGCTATACACCACTGAACCATGCAGGCCTCTCACCTAAAAATCCCTCCTGCATTCAGTGTTCCTGTGTGCTGTACACCACTGCTGGGGGAGATGGCATTTTTCCACTGAAGTTTTTGTTTTATAAACATATAAGATGCAAAACTAAAATACTTATTCAAGGGAAAACAATCTTGTGCTTTGGTGGGGAAGAAGTTTGGCAGGCACTTCTTCAGACAAAGACTTTGGGAACTACAAAAGCTCACTTCTGCTATCATGTCCAAGGCAAGAACCAAGAAATTTAATAATTGCTTCCTTCTCAAAAATCAAAACAAAGGCCTGAAACCCAGCAATCTCACATTGGGGGCTCATTTTGCATTGGAAAATATGGTAGTATTAAGGAGGGCTGAAAGTAAGCCGAAGAAGAGAAGCCAAAATTCCTGGAGGATTGTGACCGTAAGACGAGATATTTCTGGTTGTTGCTTGTTTAGGTTGCTGTTGGGTGGGCTTTTTGATGCACACACACACACATAATCTTTCAGAAAGGAACTAGCATGTGATACCTACCGTTGCTTTATAGACTATCTTCTGTCATACCTGACCAACTCCAGTGGCAAATGAGAAGAGGAGCCATGGTCTCACTTCTTTTACCATTGGAAGCACCTAGAAGTGGCAGTGCCTGATTGACTTGATGCTCAAGCTCCTCACTGAAATTGAGATGGAAGTTCTTCTACAATTACCCACCATATACCAAGAACAATCATGACTGATTCCTAAATAGGGGAAAATTTACTCTCCCTTGAAAGCTGACAGGTGCTGGTGCTATTTCTGCCTGTGGAAGCTGGGTCTAGGTACAGCGTTGGCTCAGTGCAGAGCGTCTGGGGAAGAAGTGAATCTCATACCTCTTTAGCTTTCAGTCAATATGCATTTTGCATAAATATACACATCAATTCAAATGGTCTCAGTAAAATAAAATTACTGACATTTATCATTAATTAGCTAATAATAAATAATATAATTATCTAGACTAGTTAAAAAATATAAATGAGAAAAAAAAATCTGGAGAAGAATTATTACATTTAGAAAACTTTTTTTTTTTTTTTTTTTTAATTAAGCAATTATTTTTCTAAAACCAAGTTTTGCTGGGAGGAAAACAAACAAACAAACAAAAACAAACAAACCAACCAATCAACCAACCAACCAAAAACAATAACAAAAAAAACCAACCTGAAAGCCTTCAAGTATTTTTTCCATTACTTCAGCCCTGCATAAGTTTAGGATAAAATATTAACCATTCCATGACAGAAGAAATGGTTTACAGTTAAAGTGAATGGAGTGTTTTTATTATATTTTTAAGTTCCTTTTTTTTTCTTTTCTTGGGAAAAAAAATTATGGCTGTCTATTTAACACCAAGGTACAACACATGAGTTCTCAGTTCTGTGTAAAAGCCAGAGTCCTGTAGTACAGGAAGAAAGAGAATATGTAAGAAGGGAAATGAGGTCAGTCAATGCCTTGACCTTCCAGACACATAGTTCTCAAGGTCAAGCCCATACGGTCATTGGGGTGTCAAAAAATGAAAGAAACAGATAAACATAAAAGGGTAAAGACCACTGCAGAGCATCTGGTAGACACCCAGATGGGACACAGAACAAGAAAACCCAGAGAAGAAATTTTCCTTTCAACCTGAAGAGGTGGTTGTTGCTTTTTTCGGTAAGTTTCCAGTTCCTTGTAGTACAACCTCACCTGTGAAAATTGTTGAGTCTGTTGGGGTGAGGTATTATATTCTGTGTATCATACTCTGGGAAATGTCTGTACAGTTGATCTTCCCAGAGTTTCCTTGGCATTTCAGATTTGTTGGTTCAAAACGCAGCCATTCATACATATGCTATTTCTCAAAAGCATGTGCTAGGCAGCTACAGTGTACATGCTTTGTGGGATTTTCGGAGTTTGGCACAAAAACTGAAGGTACTATATATGTTTAAAAACATCAAATCTCCTGGGACTGTGAGTCATTTGGAAGTTTTAGATACAGAATGTAGCTTCAGATGGAAAAGGAGAACAAGCATCCATTCTAGCTGTGACTCTGGCAGAGTGGCTTTCTGTTTGTCATCTCTGTAAACCCAGGGTTTTCCTCTCTGAAAAGGTGGGAGGGCATTAGCAATGTGGGGGAAATGAAGAAGTCATTCATTGGTGAATAGAACAATTTACCTGTAGTGAAACACAGTACTACTGATTCTGGTGTCCAGTATTTCCAGTGAAATCTGAATCCAGATATTTTTCTTATGGAGGATGGGGAAGAAAAGGGAGGCTCTACCATTTACAGCATCCAAAAGAGAGATAAAAAAGTGACAGGACAGGAATAGTGAGCACCAAGTTGTCTTCAGGGCTAGCTCCTTACCATCAAACAGTAAAAGATGTAGAAATGCTTTTTACTGTTACCTGAAATGTTGTCTGTACAACTCTGACTTCCCTTAACGTGGGTCACTCAGCTTCCTGATCACCCCATCAGACATTTAGAAAGAAAAATGTGTCCATTTTAAGGCAGATTAGACTCTGTCATGCTATGCAGCTCTTCCTGACACCAGGGGAAGTTGACTATGAATGAAGCAAAGACACGCTATAGCCATAAAATTTCCAGAATCCTCACCTGCTGCTTTAACATACCAATATTCAGCTTGTATATGGCTTTGGCATCTTATTCTATCTCATCAGGGGAGATGGGAGAATAACAGAATGTGAGGATAACACTGAACAGTAAGGTGGCACAATCTCATTTTCTTCCCTGGCATGTTGATTTTTTTTTTCTTTTTTTTTTTTTCTTTTTTTTTTTATTATTATTATTATCTTGTCTGGTCATGGCTTTTGTTCAGACCCCTCTACCCCGCTTTCCCCTTCCCACTCTCCTTCTGCTTCTCAGAGATGAGCAACTTTGCCATCCTTATTGAGTAAATAAATAAATAAATTTATGTGAGACAGCTTGGAAGAACGTTTGATAATCTGAACCATTACGAAGGTGAAATTTCATTACACAGATGGTGACATCCCAATGTCTATCATCAAAACACAGCAGGTAGAAACGATCAGCTAGGCCCATTCCCCACTATAAAATTACACTTACATTAATGTCACTCTAGATTTCATTATGCGGAAAATGATATTGCACAGGTCTCTGGCATGAGGGAGGCTGGGAGAGGAGAGAAAAAAAAGAAAAAGAAGAGATGAGAATCTAGGTGAGGGAGTGGGGGGAGGATGGGTGGGCACAGCAGAGAAGCAAAGCATGGACTAGGAATGATTGGCTCTGCCAAGGAAATAAATACACCAAAACCTTGCAGTCTTCACTGCGGTGTCATGTCGCTTCCTAATTGTCTCCAACCCCAGCTCCCACTTCACGTTCTGATAGAGCACTTAGAAACCCTCCTGCGAGAGTGACGGAGATTCACAATTAATTTTTATTAATAAGGTCTGTCAGTCTTAGTGTAGTGAAGAAAGTGCTGCACCATTCAGGAAGTCTCTTCTCTAAGCTGAATGTACAGGCAGAGGTAAGCCCACACGCACACATGAACATATATATCTGAGCTCATGTGCATGGTGACTGGCTACCCCACGTCAGTGAGGATATTGAACAATTACTAAGAGCAGTTACTAGAGGCAGCATAGAAGGTCCGAGTGAGTCCTATGGCATCATGGTTGCTGCAGCCAAAACAGAGTTTCCTCCTGTGTAGCTGAACATGCTGCCCACTAGGGAGATACATTTATAATAACAATAATAATTAGCTATCAAATATCTTGCGACTTGTCAGGCACAAACTAGGGAAAACTAGGGAAAATATCTCTTAGACATTTTTTCTGTTTTCTCTTAAGTCTTCTTTATTATGTCTGTTTTACATTTTTTTCCTCGTTTCTTCTTTTTCCTTTTTTTCTTTTGTATTTTTTTTTCTTCTTTCTTTTATATTTTTTTTCCCACTTCCTCTTTGTTTTCATCTTCTGCACAGGAAAGCTCAGCTTTTCAATAAATGTGAGATTATTTTTCAAAAACATCCAGGCAGAATTACTAAGCTCAGAGTCTTTTTATTTTCCAGGTTCAGATTTCTGGGTAAAAATCCCCGCCATCTTCATCCGTCTGTCTGTCTGTTTCTCTCTGTCCCTCTCTGTCTCGATAAAATTTTTGTAAACATTTTTTGAAGGGTGGGTTTGGTATGTGAAAACAACTTCAAAAAGCAAAAAACAGAAAAACAAACAAGCAAAATCAAACAAACAAACAAATAAAAAACTTTAGAAGTCTTATTTTTTTGTGAAAATGTTATGCTGCTGCAAGTGTGAGACTTCTTGTTTAAAAAACAAATTCCCAAAAGCTAATGCTGTTATATTTCAGCCAAAATTGACCACAGTCAGAATATTTTTATCTATCTTAAATATTTCTGTTGACTCTTGTCTATGCATGGCTTAGCTCTTATGAAGACTCTTGAATATCGTAATTCAGGTAACCCAGCTGTCATTCACCAATAGGGTTCAAACATCATGTCCCTATTAAATGTCCTATGATGCAATCTACACTCTGGTTGCACCACCACAATTATCACTGGAACATTATTGCTGTGGTGCATACTAGAGAACATCATTCAGCAAGGACATGTCTTAAATAGAGTGATGAGTTAGTACAGCAGCTCTTAGGACTATGGGTTAATGCTAAGGAAAAACAACACAAAATATCTGGTGAGGTTTCACAGATGGAAATGAAATAGAGTAGGATGCCAGAAATTGTTTGTTTTGATTTAAAAATGTAATCAGGTAATATTTTTTTATTTCTGAGTTTAATGGTTTTATGGAATTTACCACTGTTTCTACTTTTTGCCCTAATTTTTAATAAGAACAAATCCTGATACTGTAAAACAAACTCACAGGACAGGAAATCTACAGTTAGGGTGCTCACCTGTCTTTGTTTCAGCAATTCCACATTTTTTTCACTTAGAAATCAAGTTATTTTTTTAAATCTCTCTATACTATATGTTAAGTGATGAGATGTGACAGAATTCCATAGTCTTATCAGTGAGTTGAATGATGCTTCAATCTTAGATTTCCAAACAGACTAAGGCACAGATTCATACTATAGTAGGAGACATATTCAAA
This sequence comes from Streptopelia decaocto, assembly GCF_964273445.1. Lineage (NCBI taxonomy): Eukaryota > Metazoa > Chordata > Aves > Columbiformes > Columbidae > Streptopelia > Streptopelia decaocto. The sequence goes on from NC_138657.1 coordinate 75,924,761, forward strand.
TTACCCTGGACTGTCATTATACTTGAAAGAGTGAGTAGTGCTTTGAGAGAATGAATTTCACAGTAAAATAAATATTATCTGGCTTTAGAAGTTCAAATCGAAGGTGTCTATATGTTAGCTAGATCAGGCTACTTTTATAATCGGTAGGAATCTGATCAATAGAGTTAATACAACTTAGGGTATGTTACACCTAAGCAAATCTAGGTGTCCATTTTAGGATGACCTGAACCCCATCTGAAATTTACTACACTTATCTGTAGATTACATAAGAACTACTTCTGACCTCAAATCACAAAGTTAATGTCTATAAAAAATTGTGTCTACATTAGACTAGGGATTCATAGTAATTTAAAATATATCTAAAGGAAAAGAAAGGGGAGAAGATGTTCTGAAAATAGTCATCTCCACCAAATACTGAGAAACACAAAACCCTAATTAAAATGGGAAAATAAACCTCTAAATATCTAAAATGAGGCAAGGTGGCTCTCACCAAAAAAACTGAGGAATTTTGATTCTTGGATTCAAAATCCTTAGAACTGATAAAAACTTTGTATCTATGTATGTATACACACTAACTAATGCATGCAAGCCTTCTGACTAGAGGAATGGCTTTAATAAGTAGTCACCTGTCAAAGGTTCTTCCAATTAAATTTTATGTCCACTATTTTAAAGTGAAAGGTGTGAATATTTTAGAGAACCATTTGAAGACTAATTCAAACAGAATAAGAACCCTTCTGTTTTAACCATCGCTGTGTTACATCCTTTATTAAGCAACAGTATTCAGGGTACAAATAATGGATCTTCTTTGCATTTCATTTAACAAATATATTGATTGAAGTCCCTTTTCAAACCTCAGCAGACGGGATGCTTTAGGGGTATTTTTTTCAAAGGAAGTTTGCATGGGGATTTAACCAGCCAACTTCCCTTGATGTTAGCAGGAACTATGTGACTAAACCGATACGCTACTTTGAAAAGACACCCCTAAACACCTCATGTTGAATAGCTGGAAGTCTTTGAACTCAGCAGGATGATCACTTGAATAAGAAGTGGTGGTTCAGATCCAACATATGAATCAGTTATAATAAACAGTGCTGTAACTGTGACAAAGAGTGCATTTGTCCAAAGAGAAAGGGAAGGTTTGGGTAGCATAGAGCTAGTAGATTTGGCATTGAATCTTTTTGTGCCTCTTAATTATATCTTGGAGAACACTTCTGGGAACATCATAGATGAAGTTGTTTCATTAAAATAATTTTATTCAGTCAGTTACTAGTAAGGCGGTCCCTAATGGATTTTACTGTAGTACGTTTTAAAGCAGACCTTAGCTTGTTCTAAGAAGTCATTTATAGATAGCAAGTTGATGACCTGTCTGAAGCTAAGGGCAAAGATCTACAACAAGGAGAAGATTCTGTCTGGAGACTGGTCCAACCTAAGACATTATTACTTTAAGATTGCTCAGAATTTTATTCAAGCATTTCACTGTATAACTACATCATAATTTCCCTCCTGACTTGTTTATCATCCTGTGCAGGAACTTATTAATTATTAGGTTGAGTCAAGAAGAAATCACTTCCTATTCTTTCACTTCCTATGCTGTCTCTGCAGAAGCTCTGTGTCCTCTCCATCTCCAATGGAGAAGAAATAGAAGTCTCATAGATGGCATTTATAGGTCATGCTGAGTGAGAACGCACATCAAAGGTCAAATTCAGTCCAAATTATTTTAGACCATAATGTCATTCCCAGAATAAGCTTTTCTTTGTACTTTGTAAAGTCTTTGAAGGAAAATACTTTGAACCATTCAATTTGAGAATTCTGATTTGACTTAGTTCATGCTCCTGATGTAAAAGAAACATTACATTATTTCAGGAGGAAAATAAAAGGGAAATACAGAGCTTTCCTAAAAATTATATACATTAAAATTAAAAATATGTAGCACAGCTATAGGAAATGTTAATCTGGCAGCATTAGTTTGATAGAATATTATGCCCAGGAATACATTGTCATTAGATGCGATTAAGGTAAGCTTCCTAGAATTAGACAGACAGAAATGTACCGTTTTTATCTCCTGCAGCTGCCTGCCTACCAGACTCCTGACATTTTGCAGGTATATTTTAAAGCAACATACAGAGTTTTAGCTGCATGACTCTCAAAAACAGCAACAGAAGCCGATCGATTAAATCCTGCACTTGCACTTGCTTTGAAATATTTTCCCCTAAGCATCTTGTCTGTTAGGCTTTTTGAAAGTACTTAACTGTTTACATGTACAGAAATGCAGAAAATACTCAATCTACATTAAAAGTTAAATTAAATTGAATTATAATAGAATCAGACATATTAAAATAAAAATTAAAAAATAAAATAAAATAAAAAAATTAAAATACAATGCAATGCAATGCAATGCAACGCAATAAATAAAATAAAATAAAATAAAATAAAATAAAATAAAATAAAATAAAATAAAATAAAATAAAAATAATAAAAAATAATAAAAAATAATAAAAAATAATAAAAAAATAAAATAAAATAAAATAAAATAAAATAAAATAAAATAAAATAAAATAAAATAAAATAAAATAAAATAAAATAAAATAAAATAAAATAAAATAAAAATCATATTTTCCACTTGTTCTCTGTTCCCTTGATTGCTGCTCTGGTACTGTGAATGCATTCCAAGCTTTGTTACATCCATCAGGGATGGTACAGATGGACATTTTGCCTGTCCAACCTGACTCAACGGCTTGAAGATTCATCAGAGAGAATCTGTTGGCAATTGTAAATGGATCCAATCCAGAGCCAGCAGATTTTGTCTCTCTAGAGGAAAGCAGGACTGTAAAGGGCAGAGTAGACTGGCAAAAATATTTACTTTTATATTTCATCACTTCAAATCTATAATGGGACAAAATGCCTTTAAAACCTCACCTTTTTAATAGGATACTAACAGAGATTTTCAGTGCAATTCATTTGCTAGCAATTCAGATGGTTGAGAGCAGGAAGCATTATAAGCTGAAAGAAAAAAAAAAAAAGAGAGAGAGAGAAAAGAAAAAGAAAAGCAATCAGCAAGGTGACATATACTTTATTAGTCCTCTTCAAAATCACTTCCTCCCCTTTCTCTCTTTTATATTTCTTGTCTTTCTATGTGCTCTTCTTGTTACATTACATCCCTCATTTTAGGCATTTTAATCCCTCCAAAGGGATGCATCCCAGTGGCACAGGCAGTTGTAAGGCACAATTCTCAGCTACACCATGGCTCTTTTATGGTGCTGCAGCAGCGAAAAGCATCCTTATAGCCCATGGAACTGGCCACTGTGGAATATATCCTTCCCACTATGCTCAAAATGGGGTTTCAGAGAGTGAGTAAAGTCAGCACATTGGCTATATAATGGCCTCTGTCATGTCTCCCAGTGTAAAAGACCCCATGCCTAGGGTAAGCATGGGGAATGAAGAAAGGGGAGCTTGCTTGGAGTCTGATCATGGCCCCAAAAGAAAAACTTTTTAAAAAATTTAGGTTGTGATAAAAATCATGCTACTCAAAAGCCCTAAATGGTACCTTTTTTCTCCTGAATGAGCCATGCTGCAAAATCAGTCATAACCCCTTGTAGAAATGTAGGGGAGTCCTCAGAGGTTTTTCTGGCTTAAATATGAATATGTGGAATTTACTTACTTCACACTTACATATTTTCTGCTTTCTCATATTCAGCAGCTGAAGGGAGTTACCTATTTTTGTATTTAGAGGTAGAAGTCTTGCTTGCAGCATAGGCTTTTTTTGTGTTTTCTATTTTTTTTTTGTAATTGAAGATTTAGATGGTCTCCACAGTCTTTTCTAGATCCCACAGGGACATATAACTTGACTTTTCTTTTTCGTTTGGACCCTGTTGGGTCAGCTATTAAAAATACTTGAATTGGTCAGAACATTTTTCTTCACAGGTTTCGTATGTTTCATATTTTTGCTTAATCTCATTTTTGCTTCATGTACGATGCATACTGTGGTACTCACATGAAGTGCACTCTGAGTTTCCTTCTCACTCCCCTCAGAGCTTGTAGTCTGAAATCCTTTGTAAAAATGCAACTGATGAAGCCATGAAGAAAGTCCGGAGTTGGGATAACCTTTCTGTTGGCTCTGCTCTCCACTAATGCCTTTGTTGAAACAGTGAGTCATCCATAGCTTTTGGAGTCATCCACTCCATTTGGGCACACTGAATAATCCTGATGTAAAGCCACATAAAGTACACCGCTAAGTGCTCAATAGCAGATGCACTTCACTCTGTATTCAGTGGACTCTGTGTATGTAATTTATTCTGCTCAAAAAACAAAAACAAAACTAAACTAAAACAAACAAAAAAACCCCACAACCACTGTGAAAACGTAACTAATTACAACATAATCTCTCAGGAACTGCTCTGTGACAAAGCTGTGGAGGGGACCTTTACTACAATGATGGCTGCTGGGAATCCGAGTGGATTTCTCAGCCACAAAGCGCAGAGGAACTTCAGGCTAAGCACTGTCTGTGAGTGCATGTTCTCAAGTCCCACCAGTTCCAATTGAGTCAAAAGCCCCTATTTCCCATTATTATCTTCCACTTAGTAAAAAAGTTCCTGTTAGCTCCAGGGAGTTTTGGGTCAGTACTACCAAACTACAGAAACCAAAAGGAAGATGGGTTAAAATGGCATCGGGTACCTCTGTGTCTCCTGCATCCTCAGCCCTGACCAGCCTCTGAAGGAACACAAGACACCCTCAGGGTGGCTAGAGTTTATTTTCTACCTGCAATATTACATAACTTTTAAATGTTGTTTTTTATAAGTGAGTGGGTTTTATTCTTTTATATATCCAGAATTTTTGTTTTCTGGAGATGAGAAAGGAAACAATATAGACCATTCCTAGCTCCTAAGAATTTACCTCTATACTTCCTACTTCTCTCACACCCTCCAAGACTATCTTTAGTAAGCTGTTTTTGGCTCTGTTTACTTTAGCACACTACTTAAATTAAACTGGAAAAGTGATATTGCAAACATTAGTTGATTCTACAGCATACACCCGGTAGATTATTTAATTAGAAGCTTTGGTTCCTTTAGGAAAAAAGTTCCTGTGCAAATGTAAGCTTTAACTGCATAAAGGTACATATCTAGATATCTATATATGTATGTTGATATGTATGTGTGCATGTCACTATTGTTACCATTGTTTTTATTATGTTATTGTTTTATTATTTTATTATTTCACTATTCATTTTGCCTATTTTGACATTTGTTTTTGCTTTTTCCTACTCTTTCCTCCAGAAAAAAAAATAAAATAAAAAAAAATAAATAAAAAAAAAAGTTGTGTCACTTAGTGTTAGAAAACAAAACAGCTTTGAAATCTATTTTCCTCTCTTTTTAATCCTACTTTAATCCTTTGGAGCTATAAACCAAGGAGAATGCCTATTTTCTACTGTATATATTTACAGCTTCTATTCTAAATAACCATCCTAAATGCTTTAGGATTTGCAATCACCATAATTTCCTGTATAGAGGAAAAAAGAAAATCAAACTTTTAAGCCCCACAGGGAACAATTCAGCTCCACTGGGTTCTTTAATGTAGGATCCATATAAAAGCAATCAGAGCTGTTCTTTCTCCACTCTAGCTATTTGGCTCCTTTCTGGCATATTCTTACCTTCAGTTCTCAGGCACAGATGCATTAAATAACTAAATGCATTAAGCCAGTTGTTGAATTCACCATCATGATCCTCCCAATGCATGCAAAGGATGGACAAAGCTTAAAATTGTCTTCCAAAGATGATAATTCTGTAATTCATGTGCATGTAAGAATTTGATTACACAATTTTTAGTTGTGTTGTAAAGAAAATTCTTGATGGAATATAAACAAAAAGTGACCATGAGCTCATAAACCAGTTTCATCATATAAGCTTCAGAGATATAACTATTCATACCCCCATCTCTCTGCTACTTTGATGCACTTTAAGTAAAATGTACGCAAGAATAGGGAACAGAGATGAAAAGACTCATTAAGCCATCATATTTTTGTGTCATTACAGCATTGTTCTGTGTACATTCTCATTCTTCCTAGGAGAATGAAAAGAGAAAGGGAAACATTTCCTAATGCATGATTTGATAATGAGTATGCTGGGTATGAGCTGTAGGACATCTCATCTCTGGTTTACCTGGTGAAAAAGTGACCATGGTAATGAAAAAACTTGAAAATTAATCCATTAATTCAGAAGCCTAAAGCTACAGAAGTATTCACTTAGGAACTCTCATTGAACTCAAGGAAAGCGTGACACCTACACAGCATTCAAGATAAATTCTTAAAGGAAGAAAGACTGGAGTGGACTATCATGGTTACTGAGTTTAGTCCCTTAGTGTCTTATGTAGTTATGCATTTCATGACCCTGGAAGGTTCCTTTTTAGAATGAGTTGAATTCTTGAATCCTTCTACTCTCAAATATGGCACTTTGCCTGGTGTGATCCTATCTGATGCATATATTGTTGTTGGGATAGAGAGTTGTCCTCTATGTTTAATGTCTGACATGTTTGTACCAGTCAACTGTTGATCTGCTGGCTTGCTGTTTTCTAGATTTTCAAACTGCCAGTCCTCTATTGTTTTGCACTGGAAGATTTAACATTTATTCAGAAGATTGGATCCTATTGACCATAGGAGGGTTCTTTCTAGCTGACTATCACAAACCGTTGAGAACAGCTCCATCAGGGATAAAGAAATGAGGACCTTTTCTTCTTGGTCATATAAAATATGTTTCTACACTCTTGATCATCAAAGTCATGCTATTCTATGCCTGCTACCATTCAAAGTCAAAGTCAAAGTTATTAAGTTCTAAGTTCCTTCTTGATTCTGAAAGGGCAGTAATGATGGCTGGTCAGTGTGGATAAACATCTCTGCTTCTTCTGGATAACAACTGAAAATCACCAAGGATAAGCACCACACAGAGATCAAAATGACAGCACTGACCTATAATTGGTTACTCTACAACACTAGAGTAAAAATCTGTGACCAAATACTGTCATTCACACAATCATAATGCAAACTCTTAAGAACACTAAAAAGAAGGCATCCTTTTCAAAAAGGAAACTTAACAAACCATATGGGAAATAAATATAATTTATCTGAACAACTGTTGTTTTTTAATAGAGAATCATGTTTTGATTTATATATATTAATCAAAATTTCTCAAGTTGGGAAAACCAGCAAAAATAACTAAGTAGAGCAATGCCTCTGAACTCCTATGTGGATTTTCTGATAGGTAATGTAGGATCATTTTGGTCAGGATGAGAAATGGTATTGAAGATTCTATTTGTAAAAGATTACCCTCTTCTTTAAACAGCCATCAATTTCCAGGGTTGTTGGAAAAACTTAATACCACACCATTCTTTTTTTTTTTCTTAGATTTCTATGCAAATCATAGGAAGGAACACATGTAAATGTCCTAGCATGCATCAAAGCACTATCTAATCCATATTCTCTGGAAACAAGGCTAAAAATGACTTTGAACAAATGAGAATAAAGTAGCTTCGACAATTAAAAAACATTGTCAAAAGTTTTTTTTTCATTTTTCCAACCAATTCTAAACCTCACAAGAATTAGAAATTTAAAATCAAAATTCCCCGAATGAACACAAAATATAACCTGAAAACCTTTATTTTAGAGTTTATAACACAGCAGTTCATTTTTTCTTCATTCGTTTAGCACATATTGGCATGCTTTTGGGTTTCAGCTGATAATAGAAAGACAACAAAATGTGATGAGAAAATGCTGTTAAAGGAGTATTAGCAAATTGGCTGAAAGCACCAAGTCCTTAAAAGCTCATAAGAAAGCTTATTCTTTTGGCCATCCTAATGTCAAGAACAAAGTTACAGTGATATTTGGAGACCAGTTCTCAGCTGGCATCAATTGGCATAGTGGCACAATGGAGCTATTCTGGATGGAGCTTTGCTGATTTCCATCTGTAAGGGATTTGGTTTTAATCCTCTGATACTGACTACCATTATAGTCTTCTCCAACTGACCCGATTCCTTTGGGTAATGCAGAATGATTCCCTAATGTTTATATCAAGTATTAAATGACTAACACCATAGAGAGAGTGGTTCTGGCTTCACTGATCTTCTTAAACACTCTTATATCTGTGGGAATCATGAAAATGAGCAAGGATAACTGATTAAAATGTGATGTTTTCCCACATTTCTTTTCCATAACCTTGTTATAACCAAAATTTTTATTTCTATTCATCTACCACTTCACAGCTCAGAAAACCTGGCACTTTATTTTCTTGTTTTAACAATTACTTGTGTATTACTCTTTGGATATATTTATTTATTTTATTATAAATCCTCTCTTTGCTGCTAGTCTTTATTTCTTTTCCTTTTTATTTACCAGTAGGGAGACTTAGATAGGCTCAGTTTTCTTAATCCTCTTTATAAATTTAAAAAAACTCAATTAAGTCTGCACAAAGTCTTGTTTTTCTGATGGAAAAGAAAATCAGGCTTCCTGCAACATAATAATGCTTTGCACTTCTATAGATCCTTTTATCTGAGGTTCTCAACTAGCTGTAAAACATGCATTCATTAATTAAGCCTTGAAAGAGCCATGAGACAAAACATTATGCCTAGACTGCAGATAGGTAAACTGAGAAACAGAAATTCAATTTTTTTGCTGTACACAACCCAGATTGTCAGAATTGGAACCAGGACTCAGAAGTCCTAATTTCTAAATGACAGCTTTCAGTTCCATATGAAATCCAGTCCAGTACAGGGTGTTTAAGTACACACAATTCAATGTTTCTTCTAGAACTAACAACAAAACAAACCTTATTTTGTTGTTATCCAGAATGTTCCTAAATCACAGCCTCCTTTTCTTAGTAAAAATACCAACATCTTGGTTCTCAGTAGGTATAAAGTTCTGTAATTTGACTTTAGCCTACTGAGATCTCACAGTGTCCTAGGTAAAATGACTCTAAGAGAGTCCACATACATGATGGCCAACTGTAGTACTCAGAAGAGTATGACCCTGTATAATGACTACTGAAAGTTCAATGGCTATGCTTCTTACAGCTGTCCTGAAAAGAGTATGCAAGCAAAAATGTATTTGCCACATAAAATAATGTTGAAAGACAAAGCAGATTACATGTTCTAATTAACAGGCATAACTTTATAGTAGCATCAGGAGAGAGAGAGGATGAGAGAAGAATTAAGGTTTATTTGTCTGTCTTAAGAGAAAAAGAAGGAGATAAAGGAAAACAACCAAACAAACAAAGAAAAAACAAAACAAAACAAAACATCACCACCACAAATAAAAAAACCCAAAACAAACAAACAAACAAAACACAACAAACCCACAAAAAACAAACAAACAAACAAAACAACCAAACAAAACAACAAGCTGCTTGCACATTTTCATGGCCACTGTCTCTTCCTGATTATATAAAACAGGGTGAAATAACTGCAGTTCGTATATTAAAGTAAGAACAAAATTTATCAGACAGATGTCATTTCAGCATCATCTTCTAGAATCCATAATATAGATGGTTCAAGAGAACACAGTATAATAGTATAGTTGATCTAAGGGAACACAGTTTTGAGACATTGCTAAAGAGACAAGGTGATTTGTTTCGTGTGCAGATTACTTACATTCACTCCAAAAGTTCCTTACAGTAGGATTCAAAAGAATACTTATACAGTTTCTTAAATTTAACTGTGGATTGAAGTCCATAGCTTTTATGAGATTAAATTCAGATTTCAGATTTAGAGCTGATTTCACTACGGTTTTGAAAGGTTTTGATTTGTCAGTAACAGGATTTACTTCGGCCAACTATAGAATGTCTAAAAGACACCTGAATTATTCATTCTCAACCCCTAAAGAGTCCAATAGTGAATCAGATACTTCAAGAAGGAACTTTGCCTGAACAAATGTTTCCATCTGAAAGTGCCTATTTCTAACCACTGAATATAAAAGAAGCCTTGTTTGGTTAGCTAAACCATACACAGACAAATTAAAAACAGTTCAACAAAGATAAACCTGAGCCTCAGCTGGTTTCCATAATAGACATTCATGTCTACCATTCATGTCACCATTGCTGGTGGAATGAAACCTCCACCATCCCATAGCCATGCTGAGGATAATTCATTTCTGTGCAAAGGCTCTTAATTGAATTTTCTCATCCAAAATGAGGAACCGATTAACCTTCTGTAAGACAAATAACACCACGAAAAGATAGAGCTGATAATAGCTAAGAAAGAGGAATAGAAAAGAATTCATAACTAAGGCTTCAGAAAGGTATATTTCAATAAATTCAGATAATTGGTCAATAATATGTCATGAAAGAAAAGGCAGCATTTATTTAAATAAGCAATATTAAAAGAACAAGTTACGCTAATATGAAGGAAGTGTAGAAACTCCAGTAAGGGGAAAGATTAGCTACATCAATATGCCTTTACTGAGCTTAAATACAGAAAGGAAGAAAATGGAAATGAGAAGAAATTTCAAAGCCAACTGATCTCAATCTCTATCTGTGCTATTGATGAATTGAAGATATGACAAACCTTCCCTCATTCTTTTTAACTTCACTTACACTTTCCATGTGAATCCTTTTGAGCTGATCCAAACTAGCCCCTGAGAAAAACTGCTGAATCTTTTGGTTCACTGAGCAGCTGCACCATTATTAGTGACAGTATAAGGGAAAGGGTGGAAATGTGAGGAAGGACTGCAGACCCTGGTGGTCTGTTTCATCAGTAGCATGGTCCTGTCTTGGCGTGTGTTAACCATACAGCTGCACTCTATAACGTCTACAAAGACAATAGGGTTACAATATAAAGAGAACATGAAAAAGGAGCAATGCATAAAATGTAATTATACTACAAAAGCTCATAAAATACATTAATGCTAAAAGAGTGCCAAGAAAGGGTCATTATCTTTCTCCAACAGAGTTTGTTCAACAAAACTCCATAAAAGGCCTTTTTTCATATTTTTTAGATAATTTGTTATAAGACGAAGCTGCCTCAAGCAACTAACAAAATTGATGTTATTGAATGATGGGCAGGTACTCACCCTAAACCAGTGAGAATCAGAGGTCACTAGAATAAGTATACTTATATGTATATCCACGTTCATTCTGTTTTTATGTTAGTTGCATTTCACATCAGGATATGTAAAGAACGATGAGTCAGTCTAAGGGTTTCGAGTAGTTTTCTTTGAAATTTTTGGGGTGAGTGTTTCCGAAAAATGGAAAGGAACAAATATTGCCCTTACGTTCAAAAAGGAGGAAAGGAAGACAGATGGTAAACAGGTCATATATATTTGTATTATGTATTATATAAAACCTAATTTGAAGTGTATGTATCCAAAAGGTATATGTGCATTTTATGTGAATGTGTTATCTGCCTCTATAATGACTACGTTTTCTCATTAAACTGATATTATATAAAGATATAAATATTTCTGTTTATATTTATCCTTATTTATTATAACCTAAAGAAACTGATGATTCAACTGTTCCAATATTCTACTAATAATTTGTTTGATTTTTGAATTCTCTGTCATTTAATCAAGTAAAGAAAAAATCAGCTTTGTTTCAGGGGAATTAAATATAAGTGTGTATGCCTCACAACAGCAGAGAATTCACACTGTTCATGGACTGCTAACTGCCCCAGTTTGCCAGTAACTGAAAGGCATTTGGCACATTTATGTTAAAAATCTTCACCTTCATGAGTTTTTGAGTAAATTAGTTCAAACAACAAGTGGCATAAAAATAATAAAAGAAATAATAATTTTGCAATGTAAAAACACCCCATTCGGTGCACCTGCCAAAATTATTCTCAGCTTTGAAACATCTCTAAACAACACAGTGAAACAGAAACCCCTATGAGGACTTCCCAGAGAAGCCACAACCTCTAGATTCAGAAGCTGCTTAGATGCATTAGTGTGATGTTCTAGTAGGTTTCTTATTAACTCTAGTTAGCACCCTGGCATAATGCTCTTTTATCATTCCTGCATTGTTTTCAAGGCTCCAGATTTTGTCTCTGCATAGGACCACACCATTATTTTCACTTGTATAAACTTCCAGCTGTGCAGATGTACTTCCTGGACAATACTGCATTGTCTAGGGAAGACGTCCCTTAAAGAAATGAGGGCAAAAATGATCATTATTATTCCTACTACTCAGGAGAAAATCAAGGCCCAGACAGAGGGCAGCACTTCTCCGTCTCCTAAAAAAATCAACAGCAGTCTTGGAAATGGACGTTGCACAACACCTGAATTTCAGTCCTAAGTCTAGAGGGAAACAAACCAATAACTAACTCTAGTTCTCCTTCCTGTCATTTTTCTATGGCACAAAGAAACTACACCCATTTGCTGCCACTCTGTCGCTGACCTTGGAGTTGAACCTGATTCCTACAAGAAATCTCTTGAATCTTCCCCTTGTACATAGCCTCAGCATGCACTTCTATTTCATGCTTTGACACTGACTTTTCTTTAGTGATATGTTGACTTGTCTTTTCTCATTTGTTTGGATTTGAATCATGACTTACTCCTCAAACCCACCTTATGTTGACACAAAATTTGACCTGTTGCTCAGATTCTGACACATTTAAGCAATTGTAGACACACTGTGGAAGTATGTTTTAAATTCCAGTAGCAATCCTACCAACATCCCCAGGTGCTAGATGAAAAGGGAGTGACTACCTCTGTGTTTTATTTCATTTTTTGCACTGTTAAATTAGTAGCTGGGATAACTCTTCTGTGCATATTCTCTCCCCATCCTTTCTTCCCTCTCTCCTCCACATTTTTTTTTCTTTTGTCTGTTGTTTTCTTTTACTTCTAGAGATAACTATGGCAAATAAATACAGATTTAATCTTCAAATTCCCCATCAAGACGAAATGCACAGTCCAGGTGAATGGAGGAAAGATATACAAGAGAGTGAGTGGGAAATATAAAGAAAAGAAGAATCACTCTGCAGATCAAATCTTTCATTTCCAAACAGAAATAATTACAGTGATGGTCAGTGGGGAGATTTTGGTAATTTACAGTGGTATAGCAGCAAGTTCCTATCAACAACATTTGATATTCAGGGCAAGCCATAGAACTACAGGTCCTGAAGCATTGCCTATAATCTTTATTTCATTTTTAGATGTTATGCTGTAATAAAATGTAAAAAGGGAATACATAAAAAGTTATAGAGGTGGGAAAAAAACATGGTTTGAAGTTGTATGGCATTTCTTGACAGGGCATGTTCCTAAGGATATGCAGAGAATAACAAATGCTATTTGAAATAAGTACAATAGAGATCTGAAACTAGATTGAAAACCCAAGTCAATTTTCCTGAGTGTCATTTGATTAGCTTTCTTATATAGAACTGAAGCTTAAACAATGCTGGGGTTTCAGAGTGGAGAGGTGCTTGGGAACACAGTGAGAAATGGGTTACTCCTACCAATTTCATTTCTGTAGCTTTACAACATTATCATTGCACATTGTTTCAGTGTTTTTGCAATAATCCATAAATGAAGCAATGTCAGAGGGAATTTGATTGATAGCTGGGAAAACACAAAAACTGTGAAAGTTATTTCTTTGCTCTCTCTCTGTCTGTCACTGCCTTCTGGGCAAGAGATGCTGCCAGTAGCTGTATAAAACAGCTACAGCCTATTGCCCAGCTGTATACAAGGGAAAACACAGACAAGTTTGTGGATATTGCTTTGGACAACTAAAAGGTGACAAATATGCATGTAACACATTTGACCT